>NW_028154683.1:0-13000 GCF_963457635.1 Microchirus variegatus | reverse complement strand
CGCCGCCGTTCCATGTATGGACGCGCAAATTGAAAGAGTTTACTTCACAGACGCACAGTGTTCTCATGAAAACATGGAAAGAATAAACTCCTAAGGAGGAGGGAATGACAAATATGAAACATCAGACGCAGACAGCGCAGAAATTAGGATAAATAACCTCTTTGATTTCGTCAGAAATCAGACCTAGAGAGCTGCGGGTTCACAGGAGTGAGACAGAGAAGGGGGGGAAACGCAGCGTCACACTGGGCCGATCTCACAGCTCTAATTGGCTGCCGCTGAGGAAGAGACAAGTTTTTCATGTTCCTGTCTCTTTGCATTTCTGCCTCACAAACACACACACACACATACACACACACACACACACACTGCACTGCTAATTAACACGATCAAAAGTTTGGGGTAACCTATGCAATTTTTGTTGTGTTTTCCATTAAAAGTCACACTTTTATTCATCAAAAGAGTTGTAAAATGAATAGAAAATATAGGCAAGACATTGACAAGATTAGAAATAATGATTTTTATTTAGCGCTGGGCACTAGGTTAGCGCACATTAACGCATGACGCGTTTCCATGACGACTGACTGGAAAAAGACACACGCGACGTCAAGATTACCAGGAGTCCAGGCACCGTTTACCAGTTAGCTCCATTAGCTCCTTTAGCGCCGTTAGCGCTGTTTTTTAAACGAAAAGAGCAGCGCTACAAATAACCAGCGTACCTGTGTGTACTGCGTATGTGTGCCTCTGTTTTTAAAGTTTAACGCTACTTTAGAGACTCATTTTAACAAACCAGAGTCACGTAAACATGACGTCACGCACGTCTTTTTCCGGTCAGTCGTCATGGAAACGCGTCATGAGTTAATCGCCGCTATCGTGTTAACGAGCCCAGCACTATTTTTATTCCAAATAAAGAACCAGCAAAACTGTTTTCAGCTGTGCTAACATCGTTGCACAAGGGTTTTCTAATCCTCCAATAGCCTTCTAACGCAATTAGCAAAAACAATGTACCATTAGAACACTGGAAATGGGCCTCTATACACCTATGTACATATTCCATTAAAAACCAGCTTGCAGCTAGAATAGTCGTTTACCACATTAACAATGTATAGAGTGTATTTCTGATTCATTCAATGTTATATTCATTGAAAAACAGGTGCCTTTCCTTCAAAAATAAGGACATTTCTAAGTGAGCCCAAACTTTTGAACTATTACATTCACCCTCATGTTTGCTCGCTCTTGACCTCCTTCACTTTGATTTAGGGCCTGTTTTGGGAATAAGAAGGATATCCTGAGTTTGTTTGCTCGCAGGGCAACAAAATAATAAGATCATATTGTAATATAAGGGGCCCACATGTATTCTCAATCATTGAAAAAGTGGCCAGTGTCAATACTCCACTGCGCATGTGACAGCACCACACACGGCTGCTTTAGCCTCGTTCGGGGGGGTTCATTGTTTTTGGTTTTCCGGCCCCCACAGCCACACTGTTTTGGTTTACTCTCACCACTTGTATCAACAGGCAGCTGCTTTTTCTTTCTTTGTGTGTGTGTGTGTGTGTGTGTGGTGTGTGTGTTAGTGGCAGAGCTCTGATAAAGCAGTGCACACTTCCTGACCACAAGCAAACAGCAAAACAGAGCCGTGTCTCAGTGGCAAATAGGGGGAGCAGTTTATAGAAAAACTATTGTAAATAATGAATTTTAAAGCTGTCAACGAGATATATGATAATATGTCAGTGAATATTTTAGTGCTGGGCACGTTAACGCACATTAAAAGACGTGCGTGATGTCATGTTCACGAGAATCCAGGCGCCGTTTACCAGTTAGCGCCCTTAGCTGCGTTGGCTAGCTCCTTAAGCGCCGTTAGTGCGCCTACAGTCGAACTGGAGCGGTCTGTTGATGAAACGTTAGCTCCTTTAGCGGCATTAGCTCCGTTAGCTCCTTTAGTGCGTATGTGTGCCTCTGTTTTTAAAGTTCAGTGTTACTTTAGACACTTATTTTAACAATCGGGAGTCATGTAAACATGATGTTGCGCATATTTTCCCAGTCACCAAGGAAACGCGTCATTCGTTAATATGCGTTAGCGTTAATGCCGTTAGCCGCCAGCTCCAGAATGTTTAAGATTGGGACGAAGTACACTAGCGTTAAAAAGTTTGGGGTCACTTAGAAATGTCCTTATTTTTGAAGGAATAGCACCTGTTTTTCAATTAATATAACATTAAATGAATCAGAAATACACTCTATACATTGTTAATGTGGTAACTGACTGTTCTCACTGCAATTTTTTTAATGGAATATGTACATAGGTGTATAGAGGCCCATTTCCAGTGTTCTAATGGTACGTTGTGTTTGCTAATCGCATTAGAAGGCTATTGGATGATTAGAAAACCCTTGTGCAATCATGTTAGCAATGTCTTGACTATATTTTCTATTCATTTTGCAACCCTTTTTTGCAACTTTTAACACAAAAAATTGTATAGGTGACCCCAAACTTTTGAACAGAAGTGTACCTGACATTGACTCAGTTTCAAACGTGAGTTGTGGTGAAAGAAATCCCTTTACGTAAACAGTTTAATCATTTGAAATGTAATGATTTATCTTAGAAATGTCGTTTGACGACGGTACAAAAGTGTGTGGAGTCCCTGAGTCAGGACAACCCTACATGTCCACAATGGAATCACATTGTAGACGACGGTCTCTCTCTCTTTTCATTGGCATGAGCTGAAGGTCTGGTGCAGGAAATACGAGCTGTGTCTCTCTCTTCCCCCTGGCTCTGCTTCAGGGTCTCCTCCTGCCAGAGAGTGAAGGAACAAAGCCAGACTATTTTTCTTTTTTTTTCTTTTTCTCTCTCTGTGTATACACGATTGCGATTGTGCTCGCAAGGAGAAAGCAGAGCGGGATCTTTCTGCGACTGAGGAAGGAAAGCCATATAATTTGGAGCAGCATCCTCACACCCCTCCTCCTCCTCCTCCTCATCTTTATCAGACACATCATCGCCCGAGTATAAACAGAGCGTTTAGTTGCGTCTCTGATCTGCACGGCCTCCGTCTTCCCAGAATCCTTTCCCTCAAATGAGGGGAGCCAATGAGCAAGTCATTAAGATAGGAAGAGGCTTTTTTGGCCTCTGATGAGGAAGCGATGATAGAAACGAGCCCTTTATCAAGATACTATAAAGAGAGATTCTTCAAACGCGGAGGTCGAGGGAATGTGGGAGAGTAAAGCGAGACGATGCAGTCATGTCTGAGAGGATCTTTCCTTTTATTTTCTCAGGTTGTCTCTCTCTCTGTCAGTGTGTAAATGTCTCTGTGTATCTTTCACTCTGTCGCTCTTTGAAAGAGGAGGTGGAGGGGAGGGGGGGGGGGAAGACACACACATCCTGCTGCTTTTGCTGCCGCTCCAGAATTTTTTTTTTTTTTTTTTTTCCGCTTTCCTTTCAGGAAGTTTCCCATCTGCCTTTGTGCTGGCTTTAGTGGAGAGAGAGGCCCACTGGTGTTGAAACAGTGTCTGATGCACACACTGATTGGGAAGCACACTCATGCATGTCGATTTTCTATACAAACACACACATATTACACACACACAACGCACTACAAACACCCCGCTGATAAGCTCGGACCGGGACAGACGCACAGACCAGAGTGTGGACTCGCTCTCGTACACGTAGGCATACGTTTGATAAGGCCGCCGTCGTATACGCGCACACGGGGGGGGTTTATTTGGGTGCGTGATGTTTTCCCTTGGGCAGCACTTATTGTAGTTACTCTGCCCAGTTCAGAGTTGACCTGTCCATTTTTACCCTCACGTTGCCATGGAAACACTGTCATAACTTAGGCTCAGGAAGACATTTCTCAGAGTACATGCTTATGTTATCGAAACTAGTGCTGGGCACGTTAACGCTAATGGCGTCAACGTTAACGCATGACGACTGACGACTGCCCGGAAAAAGACACGCGTGACGTCATGTTTACGTGACTTCCCGAGTCTCTAAAGTAACGCTAAACTTTAAAAAACAGAGCCACACGTACGCAGTACATAGGAACACTGGTTATATGTAGCACTGCTCTTTTCCTTTAATAAACAGACCGCTCCAGTCTGACTGTATGGCATTAACGCAGCTAACGGCGCTAAAGGAGGTGGCTAAGTTTTGGGCCTTTTGTAAGTGGTCAAATTTTGCTGTTTAACACATATTAACTGAATTAAAAGTTGCCCTCGTCTCCCTCCCAGAATCATCCCGTTCCAGAGGCCGTTGAAGATCAAGGAGCTGCTGCAGAAGGTGACCGAGGCCTTTGGGCAGCAGATGGACATGTTCTTCATGGAGAAAGAGGTAAAAAAAAAAAAACACAACAAAATCATTTAAATCAGAATCAGGAGGTACAACAATAACAACAACATCCACTGTACGTCAGACATACGGCGATGCATTTGCTCGCCGGCATCGTTGGAACAATGGGTGATGAAAAGGTCGCACGCTGTATGTTTTCTTGTCCTTTTCAGTTGCTGCTGCCCCTGAAGACCCAGGAGGACCTGGACCAGGCGGTGCAGACGTTGGGCTCCAGCTCGGGGATTAACGGGCTGCTCAGGATACTGCTCAAGACTCCCAAGAACAACCACGTGAGTCCATCACGTAAAAGATGCGTATTTATCAAAACATGATGATGGTGACATCACTTGCTGTATGAAGTCATCTCCAAACTATGTTAATTGTATTCTCCACAGCTATTATCCAAACTTCCTCTACCAAGTAAAGAGGTAATGATGTAATGCGGTCATCGCTTCCTTTTCTGATCCACTTCTCTTCTTCTTCTTCCTATCTCGTGTTGTCTATACATATACATATATAGTACCTGCAGGTGAACAGCAGAGACAAACAGAGTGAGATGAGGTCTTCGCGGTCTCTGGGAGATTTGAAGGGCTCCCTGCTCAAGGGTTCGGAGCGGGTGCGCAAACACTCCACAGGTGAGTCAGCGGCGCATCGCAAGTGTTGTTGCGTCGTGTCATTTCTACACCGTTAGGAAAAGTCAGCGGATAAGACGTCAGTGTCCATTTACAGCCTTTGTCATAGGAATGGTTAATGGATTTTAAAATGCATTGATAGTTTAATGTGAAACCGCGAATGTAGACATAATTGGCTGATCGCCTGATACTGATACAGACAATACTGGTTTTCTGTTGTTACACAACTGGACTGTTTATTCCCACAGTCACAAAAACATGCAGATTTGGGGATTAGGCTGATTAGGACACTCTAAATTGACCGTAGGTGAGCGTGCACTTTGCGTTACGGGTTAGGGTTTAGGGTTAGCGTTAGCCTAACGCTAGTTATGTGACGGTTTGTGCTTTCGGAAAAAATTCCAACGTTTTTTTGACATTTTTGGCCTGTTTTTGCACAGGAAACATTGAGAAACTAAAAAAAAAATTGCGTTTTTTTATACTATAAAATCTGTTCTTCGTGTCACAACTGCAGCATTTGAGTTGTTTGAGTTGTAATTGTAAATAACAGCCAGAAATTGGACGTTATTCTGGGAAAAATTAGACAAAAGCAACTTAGTTACAGGACATTCTCTGGTCTTTTTATGGTGAAAATAAGCACATTTGATTCACCTCTTATTCGGAAACCACTGATACGACCTCTTTTCAGTGTAAATTTACAACCTCGCAACCAGTTAATCAACAAATAGTTGGTAATCTGTCCTAATCTGGCAGGCCAAGCTATTTATTGTGTAGAGTTCCCCTCTGCGTCAGCTGGAAGGCGGCGAAAAAGACAGACAGACAGACGTGAAGAGAGAGAGAGAGGTAACAGGAGAGTGTTCACCGTGGACGGTTGAGTGAAGATGTGATGTGAGCCCCCGGTGCCTCCATGACATATAGCGACAGGAAGGGAGGAGGAGAGGGTGAAATAAATTGATCCGTGAAGGAAGAATTTTAGCTTTCAATCAAAAAACATGTGATGTTTTGACAGCTCTTCCAAGTCTGAGTTAACATCCCTGCTGCACTTTTTCAATATTCCTGTCAGAAACCGTCTCCTGACTGTGTCAAGGACGACTTGTCAGTTTGTCACAGTCGCTTGAGTTTAGAGGTGGTGGCTGTGTGGTTTAGTTTTGTCCCCGTTTCACATTCGTCTCTGCACTCGTTCCTCACCTTATTATCTTTCTCTGCCACATCACACCAGGCTCCCTTCACACGGGTCGGACGTCGCCGCCGCCGGGCAGCGTCCCCGAGGAGCAGCAGCAGATCGCACGCCAGGGCTCTTACACGAGCATCCACAGCGAAGGGGAGTTCATCCCCGAGATCCTCGACCAGAACGTAAGAGACGAAACTTCAAAATGTGTCGCTTTTTTAAGACGACAGAGCAGAACTTTTTTTTGTAACTGGAACATCTGAAGTAATTTAACAAAATGTTGTTTCCTGTCATGTGAAATGGAAAAATACCACTCTATAAACCTAATAAATCATCTTTTATATGCAGGAAATAAACAGAAGTTGGACAAAAATGGACCTAATTTTAGCATTATCCTCAAATATGAAGTTTTAGTTCATATTTTAGCTTTATTGCGGTCACCGCGCGTGCACACCGTTATAATCTCTTCCTACACGTGATTGCATGCTGTGTGACACTTGTGTGTTATTAAATCCGTCAGATGCTGGATCCTTTTGGGAGCGCGGACAACTCGCTGTCAAACAGCTGTCAATCAATAGACCAAGCACTGGACAGGTGAGTTATAGCGTCTGTTAGCGCACACACACACACACACACATACATGTAGAAGCTCGTGTAGTAGAGCTGCCTTGACCCTTCTTCGACTGCCTTTGTGAGAAAAAAAAAAAAAAAGCAATCAGGTCACTTTGCTGTTGCCATAACGACAAAACTCTTATCTGGACGCCTGGATTCCTCTGTTATCATAAGACGTCGGAGAGACTGAGTGGGAGATGTGAAGGAAGGAGTGAGTGAGCGAGAACATGCAGGAAAGATTTGAGCCAGGAAACCGAGCCGTGGTGAAAGAGTGAGAGTGAAGTGGAAGAGCTGAGGAGTGAGAAGAATGAAAATGAATCCAGCGAGAGAGAGAGAGAGAGAGAGGGAGAGAAAAGGACGGAAGCAGCTCTACCTGCATGAGGCTTATCTGGACTCCAGGCTGCAGAACAATGGCAGGAAACCAGTGCATGGAACTTTTCCCCCTGCGCGCGGGCATGCGTGCCCTTATCCAGGGTCTCGTGGCCCCACGCCGCCCTGCTGCTCCACAGAGACGTCACTCTCTTGCCGGGTCGTAGGGGGCTGGGCTGGACACAGAAGGCCAGCCAGAGTGGGAAGTTAGGGAGGGGGAGGGAAGGGGAGGGAAGGGGAGGGGGGGTTTGTTGAATGTACAGTACATTTTTGGCACATTATAGCCCTGGCTGCCAATTCAGCAATTCGGCAGCTGATACCTCACTTTCAGTTTCTCATTGTTCACGCAGTAAGCTGTTAATTTCAGTTTAACTTTGTCTAATTCAGTGCCTCGTCTCCCCTCCTCCTCCTCCTCCTCCTCCTCCTCCTTGTTCTCTTGTCGTTTCAGCCCCCCTTTCACACAGAACAACCGTGACAACAATTACCTAAACCTCAACTATGAATACAAAGGTAAGAGGAGAGAAACCCACAGACGCTCTAAACATTTATTTATTTCACTTCAACTCAAACCTCTCGAATTTTCGTCATTGACGACGTTCTCTAGAGATTGTTCAGTGATTATTCAATGACTCTGCAGTTATGAGTTCATTTATTATCGTCTGTACATCTGTATCAGACGATAATCACCATGTCAACAATTATTTGGCAAGTAAGAACCGCCGTTAACGGCGTCGACGTTAAAGACTGACCGTAAAAAAGAGACGGGTTACGCCATGTTTACGAGCTGCGGCATTGGAGTCACCATTTACCTCCTTTAGCGCCATTAGCTGTGTTAGCTCCTTTAGCGCCGTTAGCTGTGTAATTTTCTTTAGTGCCGTTAGCTGTGTTGGCTCCTTTAGCACCGTTAGCTGCGTTAGCTCCTTTAGTGGCGTTAACTGTGTTAGCTCCTTTAGCACCGTTAGCTGTGCTAGCTCCTTTGGCGTCGTTAGCTGCTTTAGTGCCGTTAGCTGTTTTAGCTCCTATAGCTCCGTTAGCTGCATTAGCTCCTTTAGTGGCGTTAACTGTTGGCTCCTTTAGCACCGTTAGCTGTGTTAGCTCCTTTAGCGCCGTTAGCTGTGTTAGCTCCTTTAATGCCGTTAGCTGTGTTAGCTCCTTTAGCGCCATTAGTTGTGTTAGCACCGTTAGCTCCTTTAGCGCCAAAAGCTGTGTTAGGTCCTTTAGTGCCGTTAGCTGCATTAGCTCTTTTAGCGCCATTAGCTCCTTTAGCGCCATTAGCTGCGTTAGCTCCTTTAGCGCACCTACAGTGGAACTGGAGCTGTCTGTTTATCAAATC
Organism: Microchirus variegatus; assembly: GCF_963457635.1. Classification (NCBI taxonomy): domain Eukaryota; kingdom Metazoa; phylum Chordata; class Actinopteri; order Pleuronectiformes; family Soleidae; genus Microchirus; species Microchirus variegatus. Next base: position 4,577 of record NW_028154683.1, on the reverse strand, counting down.
AGTCGTCATGGAAACGCGCCATGCGTAAATGTGCGTGAACGCTGACACCTCTATATTTGAGGCTGAAAGCATTCTAAAGCTGCTTTTGTTGTTGAATGGCAGTATTGAAGGTGATTTCCTAAAGTGAAAGGAGTGAGTTTATTTTGTTGAAGGTAATGTGATAGTGCGAACAGTTGAAAGACTATATTTAAAAAAAAAAAAAAAAAGAGTTCAGGCTTCTTTTGTGTTCCTGCCACAAAAGCAGAATAAATAAAGAACAAAAATCTCTGTTTTGGTATCAACCCAGAATTTTACAATCAGGAAATCAGTTGTATTTTTTTTTTTTTGCAATTTCAAGAGGAGATGATGTGATCGTGTGAAAACTTCTCTGGCTTTATCTCCATCCTATTTTGCCCTTTTGTCTCCCATCCAAGAATCCTCTCTTCCTCTGGCTCCTGCTTCTATTTCCCTCTCTTTTCATGATCGCTTCCCTGCTCCGTCCTCCTCCTCCTGCCCCTCATGCTCTCCCTCGTCCCCTGGGGTCCGTCCGTTTGTCCCTTTTCTTTCAGAACCGAGATCAAATAGAGCAGGATAACAGATAACGACCGCTCTAATCCACAGCAGCTCTCCCAATCTGTTCCTCCTTCTCCCTCTTGTGCTTCATCCCCGTGCTGTAAATGAAGTGCTACGCAGTCACGTGAGATCAGTGTGTCTGCAGCACGTGCACGCTGCTCTATACGCTCGCTCCTCTGTGTGGCCCTTTTCCTGCTGAGCTGCAGCATTTGTTTACCATTCCCTATGAGTAGATTTTTCCTCTCCATCCCACACTGCCAAACACAGAAAATAACTCCCGTCTCCATGGGATACGGCCACAAAAAAACAGCCGCGCGAGGGGAGGCAGTCATCTGACAGAACAGCTGTTTCCAATTGCAAGTGGCTCCGCTGCTCTCCATTCAGTGTGTATGTATGTGTGTTTCTGTTACCTCCTCAGGACCTCCTTTCTAATATAAACACAGACCTTTGATTAAGGTTCAGTTTAGGCATTAACTTGGTTTTGGTTAAGGTTAGGGTTGAGGTTTAAGTTGCAGTGCAGTGTCTTAACAAGAATAGCTACACAAACCTCAATGTGTGTGTGTGTACACATGTTTTAGTGACCTCTTCAGGACTTTTTCTGGTGTAAACACTGACCTTGTCTGGACCATTCGTCGTCTAGGAGACCAAAACTTGGATTAAAAGTTCAGTTTAGGCTTTAACTTGGTTTTGGTTAAGGTTAGGCATGAAGTTTTAGTTGCAGTGCAGTCACAGCCGCACAAACCTCAGTGTGTATGCATGTTTTTTTTGACCTCTTAAGGACTTTTTCTGGTATAAACATTGACCTTTTCAGGACTAGAAGTTCTTACCGAGACCAAAACTTGGTCCCCATGAGGCGGAACATCATTTATGAGTTGTTGGTGAAGATTAAAATTAAGATTTGAGTAGATTTACTGTTAGATTAAGGTTCAGTTTAGGGAGTAGTGATTAAGATGAAAATGGTGTTGTTTTGGTTAAGGGTTAGGGATCAGGTTTTCATCATTGCAGTGTCCTGACATGAATAGCAGCACAAACCTGTGTGTGTGTGTGTGTCTTGCCTGCGTCAGCACTGCTGCTCACCTGCCTTTACTTACTGCTCCACTGGGCTTTGAGAGCTAAGGCTAAGCTAGCGCACATGAGCTGTTTTCAGTCTCTCTTCACCCCCCCTCTCCCCCCCCTCCCTCCCCACCGAGCTCTGCTTTGATTTGACGCGCTGACACGAGCAAGAAGAGAGCAACACAGTCTCTGTCAGACGTGATAAGTCCACGCAGCCTCGCTCGCTGTGTGTTTGTCTCATCAGCAAACATCAACCCTGAATTTGGAAACGTGAATAATAAACGGACGAGCACTGTGTGTAAACTGTGAGGCGGCGCTGAGGCTTCACTTTATCCTCACTGACAGCTCTGCCTCTCTTGCTCCCTCTACAGGCCGACACGGGAAAGGAGGGACTTTCCCTCGCCAGTTCCAGTTGCCCAATCGCAGCAAGGATTACGGAGACCGTAAGGAAACGACAACAACAGCACTCTTTATTACACAGATTAAAACAGATATGTTACAGAGCGTCATGACGACAACAAAACAAACACACACACCACTTTATCAGATACATACAAGTTCCTCATGACTCTGACTGATCTATTTATTGTCATTATTTTAACTTTTTAATCCTCTTTCATTGTATTGTATTCTTAGTGTCTTGTCCTGTCTTATACTTTTTTTATTAGTATAAGTATTATTATTTATTATAGGTTTTTATATATTTATTTTATTGTTATTGATCCCAGAGGGTTAGGCTTGGAATTAATATATTATCGTCTGTACATCTGTATCAGACGATACTCACCTTGTCAACAATTATTTGGCAAGTAAGAACCACCGTTAACGGCGTCAACGTTAACGCAGGGCGCGTTTCAGTGACGACTGACTGTAAAAAAAAAAACTCTGAGCCACGGGATCAGAGTCCAGGCACCATTTACCAGTTAGCTCCATTAGCTCCTTTAGCGCCGTTAGCTGTGTTAGCTCCTTTTGCGCCAATAGTTGTGTTAGCTCCTTTAGCACCGTTAGCTGCTTTAGAACCGTTAGCTGCCTTAGCTCCTTTAGCGTCATTTGCTGTGTTAGCGCCGTTAGATGTGTTAGTGCCATAGCTGTGTTAGCTCCTTTAGCACCGTTAGCTGTGTTAGCTCCTTTAGTGCCGTTAGCTGTGTTAGCTCCTTTATTATTATTGATACCAGAATGCTTGTCTTACAGGGGCAAAACATAAAGTGAAACATAAAGTCAAAAAAAGTGATGTAAAACACTAGAGCTGCAACTAACGATTGATTAATCTGTCGATTAGTTTGGTCTGACGATGACAAATGGCGATGTTCTCGAAAGTCTCTTTTTATCCACAAACCAAAATGATTCAGTTTTAATTATTTCTTTGTTATGTGGAGCAAAGAAACTAAGAAAATATTCAGATTTAAGAAGCTAAAACAATCAGAAATCTTGTTTTAATCATGAAAAAAGCAAAATTAGCTAAATAGTTGACCATTAATTTAGCAATTGTTTCAGCTCTATAAAACACACGCACACAAAAAGAGAGGACAAATGTCATCTCACTGCTTCTGCGCTCTTGTGTAGATCCAGTACACAAAGTGCTGGCTTGCTGTTCCGTCAAAGGCAGCTGCTAGTAATTGCTTACTCAGAGGCTAACCTTGGCTAGCAGTGATTTACGTCTCCCTTGCGGTGAACCCGAACATGTATAAAAACACAGTTGCCCTGCTTCCTGTCTGAGGGGAAGCGGGGGGGACGCAGTGGCGAGAGAGAGCTGCTCTGCTCTCGTCTTTATGCCCTGACACCTGTACAGCCAGTTTGTGAAAACAACATTTTTACTCACAACATATCGACTCACTCGTGTTATGTGTGTGTGTGTGTTTTTTAGGTCGCAGGACGCTTCCCAGGAGCTTCATGCCTCAGGAGAACCTGTTCCAGCTGGTTCCGTCCAGTCGCACGCGCAGCTACATCGGCGACGGCGCGCTGCAGTACAGCGACATGCGCACGCTGGGCCGCAGCGTGGACAAAAGCTGCCAACTGGGTACGGCTAAGTGTGAGTAATCGTCTCAAATCGCTCGCGTGGTGAAGGAAATACACTGTTTAACTTACACTACCATTCTAAAGTTTGGGGTCACTTAGAAATGTCCTTATTTTTTGAAGGAAAAGCACTTTTTTTTCAATGAATTTAACATTAAATGAATCAGAAATACACTCTATACATTGTTAATGTGGTAAACGACTATTCTAGCTGTGAGCGTCTGGTTTTTAATGGAATGTATACATAGGTGTATAGAGGCCCATTTCCAGTGTCCAGGATGATTAGAAAACCCTTGATTTGGAATAAAAATCATTATTTTTAATCTTGACTATATTTTCTATTAATTTTGCGACTCTTTTGATGAATAAAAGTGTGACTTTTAATGGAAAACACAAGAAAATTGTATAGGTGACGCCAAACTTTTGAACGGTAGTGTACCTCCATCCTATATGAACACATAACAAGCTTTGAAAAACACATTTCCCTCCCCCCAAAAAACTCTCTACCTCTACGACCTCTGACGATAACTATTAGATCATATCTGATTAAACATCATTTTAAATTCATTTAAGTGGATTTATTTATACACAGAGATTCAACACTTTGGTTAAAAGGGAACATTTTGTTACACTGCTGTGTTTACATGTCTTAATTCTGAATCATTTTAGTTGATAAACCACAAAATCCTGTCAACATAATAGAGCAGGAGTCTGTGAGGGTGTTGTTGTGTTTCGTAAATTGCTTAAATCGGGGAAAAGTCAAACACATTTTTAAATGGGTCATGTCAGAGTGGATGCGGCCGAAAAACAGGGATCTGTAGTGAACAGTCGACGGCTGTCAAACACGTTTAAATTCTGCCATAGTCTGGAGAAAGTGGGATTATAGTAAGATTCCCCCTTTTATCATCCAGACTATGTCATGTAACAGGATCTCTGATCACACCAGTCCTTGTTTGGTG